>NW_028173251.1:0-1000 GCF_963971535.1 Notolepis coatsorum | reverse complement strand
GCGCTCTTTGGGGAAGAGTTGGGTCGCGCGACTGCTTGTCACTTGGCGCCTGTAGTTGGGTCGCGCGCCAGCCGTCACTATAGGCACCTGTCACTAATTTGCTCTAGATTAGGTCCTATATAAAGTTCGATTTGCGTTCACACCAACAGCAAACGAACCATGGTCCACTTTGAAACGAACCGAGTCCCAACTTTTCAAGAGGACCATGGTTCGGTTGTTTGGTCCTCATTATAGTTCGGTTTGCGTTCATACCTGTACAAACCAAACGGACTATCGATCTAAAGGGACCATGGTCCACTTAAAGGGACCATGGTCCACTTAAAGTGGACCAAACAGAGTAGGTGTGAACGCGCCCTTAAGACAGTTGTAGACACTCTCTCTCTCTCTCTCTCTCTCTCTCTCTCTCTCTCTCTCTCTACACCTGTTACCTGGAGTGGCAATTTACAAAACGCTCCCAATTGCACTTAAGACGATGTTGCCTCTTTTACCGCGTGGGATGTGAGCCCTGCAACGATGAAACATGAGTCATGACTGACATCACCACGAGCCAACGCACTTTTCAGCCAATTAACCCATCTTTGGAGGTTTTACTCAACCGTGCACCCCCCCCCCCCCCCCCCCCCCCCGCGCCCCCCCCCCCCCCGCCCCCACCGTGAAACACAACGGTATACCATCAAGGGGGAAGAACTCTGGCAAAGAGGTTGTTATTTCTCTCCCTCCGCCAGGTTGCATCACCCGTCATCCATTATATATAATTTTTTTGAAGGTCTGCTCCTCGGCGATTCACACGAGGAGCCAGGGGCAGGGGCTGCTGTGGAGGGTCGAGGCGTTCTTGAGACCCAGCCAAGCTCATGCCCCGCGCGCCGGGCCTTTTCTTCTCGTCCGTCTGTTCACCTGTCTGTTCTCCCGACCAAACGCAGCCCCCCCCCCCCCCCCCCCGTGTCGTAATTTGCTGGGAGAAGGAGCGGCGAAAGGCGTTGTGCGTAACCGTACAGTACAC
>NW_028173252.1:20000-26348 GCF_963971535.1 Notolepis coatsorum | reverse complement strand
ATATCATCTCACAACTTCTCGTGTATTCAAAAGTATTCCACATGTTTCTGCGGACCCCCTGGCCTGGAGGACCCAGAGGGACCCCACTTTCAGAACCACTGCGAACGCTGAGCTCACGTTCAGGAGCCTCGGACCCCCCTGGCTGGCTACTGTTTCCACCCAGCTGGACATTCTATACACGGGCGGGAACAACCCTGTGACACTGGAGAGTGGAGACCCAATCTAACTTCAATCTGGATTTACAGTGCCGTCCGTTAAGATCAGAGCACAGTGAAACATGTCTTTGTCGATGTGAGCCTCTGCAGATTGGATTTGAAAATACAGTTTTTCCCCAATACATACATGTTTTGAGAGACGTTTGTACGTTTACTGCTCGAAAAGCTAATAAAGGGATTAAAACTGGAGATGTGTTTCTATTGTTGGGGTTAACTTGTGGAACAATGCTGATATACGTTTAAAAATGAGTAATTCGCTTTTGGTTTAAAAAAGAAATTTAAAAGGTTTGTATAGCTATTTATTAAGGTTACAAATGTGAATAATTCTTACTTTGTTAAGAATACAGGACAGGCATGTATAAGTAAGCATTATGCTTCAGCCTGTACCTTTTCAGTCACTGCCTAAATCAAAGACCATTGAATGATTGTGCATACTACTACTACTACTACTACTACTACTATTGATATTTTTTATTTTCGTGTCTTACATACAGATGTATGCCCAGCCCATATGGGCTTACAAGACACATAACAATAAGTATATAATAATATACTTTACCAATTACTTAACAAATGACATATAGACCAAAATGGCCATAAGAAAATACAAGAAAATACAATAAAACGTAATATAACACAAGCTGTACTCAATGTAAATAAACAGAAAAACAAGATGAATTCAAATACAATTATATAGGATACAGTGTGTTTTGTCTCAAGTGCCATGCCTTCTCCAAAAATCCTGCAAAACCGAAGATGTCCTCCACAAAAAAACAACTCAACATACAACTCTCAGACTGCCAAAACAAATCTGGATTTACAATTTGAATTTTCTCAACTACTACTACTACTACTACTACTACTACTACTACTACTACTACTACTACTACTACTACTACTACTACTACTACTACTACTACTACTACTACTACTACTGCTAAAATGAAACAATGACTATGAAGTTAAAGTGCAGACTTTCAGCTGTCATTTAAGGTTGTTTACATACTTGTGTTTTACACATAGCCCGGCCCATTTTACGGGACCAAAAGTAAATTCTTCAAATTAACATAAAAAGAAAGTTTAATCACATTTAATATTTGGTTCCGAATCCTTTGCAATCAATCTAAGAGTGTATATCCACATAATATATCCTTCTACATATACTGGTATAACACCATCTATACACATCTATATTCGCCCACAAACCCACATGGATACCACCTACATCCCCAATGCGTACATCTACTTAAGTTCAATCAAATTTCCGTGTTTACTTTTCTTGCGTATGCCCACCCCACACTTAAGTATAACTATATACATTGGAAACGAAGGGGGGTTACTCCCATCAAGAAGGAGAAGGGGCATGAAACGTTAGTGGAGCCATATAAATGGATTATAAATTTGATCCATTTACTCCAAATTTGGTAGCAAGTTGAGGAACATTTGGAGTTTTCTGAGGAGGCTTGGGGGACATTTTAAGCTTTTTGAGGAGGCTTGGGGGACATTTGTAGCTTTCTGGGGAGGCTTGGGGGACATTTATAGCTTTTTGAGGAGGCTTGGGGGACATTTGTAGCTTTCTGGGGAGGCTTGGGGGACATTTATAGCTTTTTGAGGAGGCTTGGGGGACATTTGTAGCTTTCTGGGGAGGCTTGGGGGACATTTATAGCTTTTTGGGGAGGCTTGGGGGACATTTGTAGCTTTCTGGGGAGGCTTGGGGGACATTTGAAGCTGTGGAGGCTTGGGGGACATTTGAAGCTGTGGAGGCTTGGGGGACATTTATAGTTTTCTGAGGAGGCTTGGGGGACATTTGAAGCTTTCTGGGGAGGCTTGGGGGACATTTGAAGCTTTCTGTGGAGGCTTGGGGGACATTTGAAGCTTTCTGGGAGGCTTGGGGGACATTTGAAGCTTTCTGGGGAGGCTTGGGGGACATTTGAAGCTTTCTGTGGAGGCTTGGGGGACATTTGAAGCTTTCTGGGAGGCTTGGGGGACATTTGCAGCTTTCTGAGGAGGCTTGGGGGACATTTGAAGCTTTCTGGGGAGGCTTGGGGGACATTTGCAGCTTTCTGAGGAGGCTTGGGGGACATTTGAAGCTTTTGGAGGCTTGGGGGACATTTTGGAGGCTTGGGGGACATTTGAAGCTTTTGGAGGCTTGGGGGACATTTGAAGCTTTTGGAGGCTTAGGGAACTTTGGAGCTTTCTGAGGAGGCTTGAGGTCCATTTGTCCTTTTTTAGATCCTTAAATAATAAGTCAACTTTTACATTTTAAATAATTTCCAAAACGATTCCATACCAATCGTCCGATGTAGGTGGTACTGGATTTAGCCACTTTTAGCTAGTGAGTGATTTTCCACTTGCCGACAAAAAGGATCTCCAGCAGCTTTATATCACTCCTCTCTGCTCTGCAAACAAAACGTGGCCCCAAATAATAAAGAGTCTCCAAGGTCAGGGATATTGGAGTCTTGAATTCCGTGTTTAATGTTTTGTGAATGTCCTTCCAATATAAACTCAGGTTGGGACGGTCCCAGAATATATGGAAATGATTAGCCTGCATCGACCCACATTGTCTCCAGCCAAACTCGTATTCTTGTATTCTCCCTGGTGTGGAGTCTTGAAATATATGATAGTATTTGTCTAGCAGTGTTCTCTCTAATCCGTGGAGTTAGTCGAGGACCATTGAACGCTGCAAATGTCCCCCAAGCCTCCTCAGAAAGCGTCAAATGTCCCCCAAGCCTCCTCAGAAAACTATAAATGTCCCCCAAGCCTCCTCAGAAAACTATAAATGTCCCCAAGCCTCCTCAGAAAGCTACAAATGTCCCCCAAGCCTCCTCAGAAAGCTACAAATGTCCCCCAAGCCTCCTCAGAAAGCTTCAAATGTCCCCCAAGCCTCCTCAGAAAACTATAAATGTCCCCAAGCCTCCTCATACAGCTGCAAATGTCCCCCAAGCCTCCTCAGAAAACTATAAATGTCCCCAAGCCTCCTCATAAAGCTGCAAATGTCCCCCAAGCCTCCTCAGAAAACTATAAATGTCCCCAAGCCTCCTCATAAAGCTGCAAATGTCCCCCAAGCCTCCTCAGAAAACTATAAATGTCCCCCAAGCCTCCTCAGAAAGCATCAAATGTCCCCCAAGCCTCCTCAGAAAGCGTCAAATGTCCCCAAGCCTCATCAGAAAGCTACAAATGTCCCCCAAGCCTCCTCAGAAAGCTACAAATGTCCCCCAAGCCTCCTCAGAAAGCGTCAAATGTCCCCCAAGCCTCCTCAGAAAGCGTCAAATGTCCCCCAAGCCTCCTCAGAAAGCTTCAAATGTCCCCCAAGCCTCCTCAGAAAACTATAAATGTCCCCAAGCCTCCTCATAAAGCTGCAAATGTCCCCCAAGCCTCCTCAGAAAACTATAAATGTCCCCAAGCCTCCTCATAAAGCTGCAAATGTCCCCCAAGCCTCCGCAGAAAACTATAAATGTCCCCAAGCCTCCTCATAAAGCTGCAGATGTCCCCCAAGCCTCCTCAGAAAACTATAAATGTCCCCCAACCCTCCACAGCTTCAAATGTCCCCCAAGCCTCCTCAGAAAACTATAAATGTCCCCCAAGCCTCCTCATAAAGCTGCAAATGTCCCCCAAGCCTCCTGAGAAAACTATAAATGTCCCCAAGCCTCCTCATAAAGCTGCAAATGTCCCCCAAGCCTCCTGAGAAAACTATAAATGTCCCCAAGCCTCCTCATAAAGCTGCAAATGTCCCCCAAGCCTCATCAGAAAGCTACAAATGTCCCCCAAGCCTCCTCAGAAAGCAGTATTCCTGCTTCTTTTCCCACTTTACTTGAATGTACAAGGTGTTTACATTTTTAGCATAAGAGAGAGAGTGCTGTTCAATCTAGAGATGGACTTATTGGTATTGAACTCAAGATAAAACTCTTCTGCTGTGAAAAAGTCTGCACATCTGCACTTCTGGCTGAGAAACACGGTCTCATCAGAAAACGTAAATAAAGTACTAATAAAAAAAAAGTACATAGCACCTGTAGCACCCAAGTTTTAACACTGTTTGACGATCATAGTTACTCAGCTGAAAGAGTTGTACCCTTCCTGCTTTGCATAAAAGCGTCAGCTAAATGACAAAATGTAAATGTAGATGTACATAATGTATGTTATGTTATACCCATGAGTAATATATTTACGTATTGTATAGGCAAAAGTCCAAAACAAACGCTGCAGCCAGGAGTTAAACCAACAATCATTGCAGTTGCGGGGCGAGTGCTCTCACCACTATCTAACTATTAACATTCGCTTAACAGTTATGTTTAAGACATAATGTTAGGGTTAAAGTTAAGGTTAAGGTTAGGGTTCGATCCCCGTAAACGTAAAATGTTAAAATGTATTGAATGAATGAATATGTTATATCGTACTCATTCAAAATTCTATTCGGTGTGAAGCATATAAATTGTTTCCTAGATAAGGATGTGCCATTCATCCTCTTTCCTTTCCCAATTACACCATATTGTAAGGTAGAAGGTCTGTAGAAGTTGTAGAAAACCTTAAATATTTAGGCACTTTCTTGGATAACACTCTGAGCTTCACAGCTAACTTGCTGTAAGTGGGGATATTCTAGAGCTGGTATACAAAAGTATCATTTCAAACCTTGTATAGTAAACTTGGGGCCAAGAATAAGAACAAACTGGTAAGGATCGTTAACATGGTCGATAAAGTTAGAGGGAAACCACAAAGACAATTGTCTGAGATCTATGTACTCTGGAATAGAGACAAGGCTCAGCAAATACTGGCTGATCCTTTGCATCCCCTTCAGTGAGTTTGACACGTTTCCATCTGGACGGTGCTAGTGATAGTTCCCAGAGCCTCAAAAAACACATTCAGGCGGCTGGGTGGCGCAGCGGACATTGCACTCGTCACCAACGCAAGAGACACGGGTCTCGAATCCGGCTGTCAGCGTTGCCTCCGGCTTAGGCCGGCCGTCATACTGACTCAATTGGCAGAGTCAGCGGGAGGAGAGTCGATGGGTGGTAGACTCGTCGTTGTAAACAGCGACTCCTACAGGTCGGTCAGGGCGCCTGCACAGCAAAGACAGGAAATGGCGGGGGCAGTGTGAGCCTCCCACACGTTACACCTCGCCAATGAGAGTCCGCGCTGGCAGGTGAAAAGAAGTGACTGGCTGCCTCCACATGTATCGGAGGGGACATGTGATGCATCATGCAAGGCTTCTATCCTCCCTACGACCGGCCAGTGGGGGGCACAAATGCGAGCAATGATCAGGACAGGGGAGGGAGAATTGGCACAAGAGGAAAAATTGGGATGGGAGAAAATCACAGAAAAAGGAGGAGAAAAAGTAGGTCAAGAGAAGTTTCATTCCACATTGCTCTGATGAATTCTAAGTATACTATCTTAATTGTTTTTATGTTTCATAGCACTGATTAGGTACCCGGAGCTCTGTTTGTCTTGTTGTTTTTCTCTTTTTCTATAGCCATGTTTGCACCAAAAATACCAGGAACTACCAGGAATTGCCAGGAACCGCATTGCGCGGAACTTTGCGTTATTTCGGCGCATTGTTCTCTGCGTTTGTACTGCGGTGAAAACATCTGCGAAGATTAGGCAAATTAGTCTGGTGAGGTGTGAAAAAGGTCTCGAGACATTTCAGCGTCTCATTAGAACACGGAAGGACAACTTTCTCTGGGCAGATCTTCATGATCACGGTAAAACCAACAGACCAATGTCCAGATAACATGACTATTTCCAAACCAGGCACGCCCGAATTGCCTACTAATAACAAACATTAAATACTTGAGCTGCAAACATTTCACCTGCTTAGTTCATACAATCAAAAAGCATTATGCATAGCCTAGTTCCTGAACAAGTCCCTAGTTCCTGAACAAGTCTCTAGTTCCTGAACAAGTCCCTAGTTCCTGAACAAGTCCCTAGTTCCTGAACAAGTCTCTAGTTCCTGAACAAGTCCCTAGTTCCTGAACAAGTCTCTAGTTCCTGAACAAGTCTCTAGTTCCTGAACAAGTCCCTAGTTCCTGAACAAGTCCCTAGTTCCTGAACAAGTCCCTAGTTCCTGAACAAGTCCCTAGTTCCTGAACAAGTCTCTAGTTCCTGAACAAGTCCCTAGTTCCTGAACAAGTCTCTAGTTCCT
>NW_028173252.1:0-17500 GCF_963971535.1 Notolepis coatsorum | reverse complement strand
TATCTATCTATCTATCTATCTATCTATCTATCTATCTATCTATCTATCTATCTATCTATCTATCTATCTATCTATCTATCTATCTATCTATCTATCTATCTACCTATCTAATTCCCCAAAAGTAGACAATGAAGTATCTATCATTTACACATTTACATTTAGTCATTTAGCTGACGCTTTTATCCAAAGCGACTTACAAGTTCTGTACGACAAGCCTATCTATCTATTAAATCCGAGTATTTGTTTCTTTCCTTGCAGATACATTGAGAAATCGATTAGTCCCATCTTTTGAATTGATTTACCTCTACTGGTAAATTCAGAAAGAAATGTATAGCAGTCGAGAGAGAATATTCATTTTCACTGCACTTATCCTTCAGACGTAGAAAGGCGATACGATTCCATCTATGCATATCTGATTTTATCTTCAAAGGTAATGGCCCATAATTAGCTTGTAGTCATTTTCAAAGGTTATTCCTGAATATTTTAGAGTTTCAGTTTCTCTACTTGGAGGCTGTATTTGTCCTGCAGGTTCTATGGGATGAAGTTAGAGTCATGAAGTTTAGAGTCATAACCTGTGTTTTCGATATATTGAGCTTATAGCCTGATAGTAATGGCATCAAATCTATGATCTATCTCTTTGTGTCCAATTTGACTATGGAAGTGGAGAAATGGAATGTATGGCTTTATGTAATGCTGTTTCATCCATCTCAGCCCACTCTCCTATCTTCCCTGAGAGGAAAAACAATAAAAAATCTAAAAGAATGGACGTGAAGGAAGATGACACATTCCAAGTGGCGTCAACGGGATGAAAATGGAATAGTTCCCGTTTCCTAAGAGGGGCGTGATCTCTGAACATAATAATGGGCGCTCTGAGACAGCTGAACAAGGCTCATGTTCCCCCCCCCCCCCCCCCTCTGGATCTGTTAGTCTGAAAAACGCAAGTTCTGTGTAAAAATGTTCAGAGCAATTTAAATGGGGGCAGATAGAAAAAACCACATTTGGTCAAAACCCCTACATGTCGCATTGGAGTGAGTAGGACTGCTCTTGTCTGGGGGGGGGGGGGGGGGGGGGGGCGTAAAGCCACAACTGCCCACACCTTGTGACCCTCGTGACTCTACCACGGGCAGAAATAGCTAGTTGAATCATCTCCCTTTATGTCTCAGAGAAATTCCCCGTGTAGGACAGGCTGTTCCGTCTCTTATAGAATTGACTGGACGTGACTCACGGTTGGCAGAGCTTGACCAGGTCCTGGTCTGTGGTTCCAGGGTGGAGGCCGCGGATGTACAGGTTGGTTTTACTCAGCTGTTCCCCGCCACTGCTGTTGCTGCTGTTGTTGGGACTGGGGGGCGCCATCTGGTGGCCGGAGGACACATAGGCCTGCTATGAACAGAAAAACACATACAGTATTATGTTACTGTGCTGTGGGAAATAATTTCTTTTATTGTTTTTTTGTATTTTCTTTTACAAGAACAAGCACGAAAACCGCCCGGACCCATGGGGAAACTAACGGTATGTGTCCATTTTGTGGAATGTGAATCGAAACATTGCAGTTGTTTACTCGCTAATGCTAGCAGCCCATAATATCATCACGACCTTGCGCCATCACCGTCTTTTGAAGGCCGTACCGGCCGTTCTTAAGCTAGAGCGAAGTCATTGATATCACATGAATCTTTGAATTCACACAATCTTTGTGTGCTCAGGTACTGCTGACAGCGGGAATCGAACCCTGAATCTCTGTGACGGTATGCTAGTGCTTAGCTCTACGCTACCCAGACGCCCGCAGCCAGGTGGTATATTATTAACTTAAACGACCGTTCACTCGCAATGTAAGCTACCACACCATGGCTCATCTGGTTTTACAAACCAGAAATTCACAAAGGTTTACATGTTAACAGGAAATAAACTTGCTCTACAGTTGAAGAAACACAAGTAGATTCTCACCAACCACTGATGCACACAAATAACAGTTGAGGAGGGTTAATTGTCCGTGCTGAGCTGAAGTAGTGCTGCCTCTGGCAATGTGTGGATCCGTGCACATCCCGACGTGCGCACCAGAGTGCCTTTTAACAGCTGGGGCCACCTTTTGTGTTGTTGTGGATGATTTTGTGAGATTCAGAGAAAGGTGTCGCTTAGTCTAGCCAGACCTCTCTCCACACTATGTTAGCGCTGTGCCAGCGCAGTCGTTTTTGTTTTATATCGCAAGAGCCGGCAATACTAAACATCGATAGACATACAGCAGTATGTGCCAAGAGTAAACTGTTGTGTTACATAGTGACGAAAATGGTAAATGGACTGCATTTATATAGCCCTTTTATTCAACGCACTTTACAACTTATAAATGCCTTACCCATTCACTCACCCATTCACACCGATGGTGGAGTCAACCATGCAAGGTGCCAACCTGCTCGTTGGGAGCAGTTAGGGGTTAAGTGTTTTGCTCAAGGACACTTCGACACGCTGCCGGGACGAGCCGGAATTAAACTGGGAACCTTACGATCACCAAACGACCACTCTACCCCCTGAGTGGATATTGATGGAAGAAAACGCTTGACTAAAAACCAGGCATTTCAAGCAGTTGAGGAAGAGAATAACTGGCAATAACTGAATGTCCTGGCATTTAAGATCTTTCCTAGTAGGGACTAGAGTTGAAAATTAGCTACCCAGCTAACACTGGCATATTTACAGTGGTGGTACTCTGTCATTACTGTTGAATAATGTGCACTGTCCCTATTCAAATAAACGTAATAAACTAAACGTTTAACTCCCTTTGGCGTGGACTTTGGATCTTGTAATTCCACAGACATTCCACACGCACCTCCATCCCTATTCAGACACGCACTCGGAACAATGAGCGGAGAACCGGGTGCGGGCATCTCGCCCGCCGTTGCCTTTTCGGACGCGTAGCACAAATAAAATAAAATATATTTTATTTGTAAAGGCCGCAAACACAAGTTAATGTCCCCATGGGCAGGACAAGTCTTATTTAAAGTCAAGAAGAAACACAATCACAATAAATCAAGACCAAAAAACCCACCATGAAATCCAAAATAAATGTAAAATAAATAAATGCAAGACATACCCCAGCGAAGGTAAGGAAAAACTCACTAAAAACCTAGTAATAGGGAAAAAAACACCACAGGCAATATGGAGGAGAGAAACTTTAGAAGGGCCGTTCAAGGGGGGATCCCCCTTATTGGATATCGGTGATAGTAGTGTTGCTATGGATGATCAATGGGTGAAGAATAAAACAGGCTAAATAGTTGGTATGTATGAACATATACGTGTAATAAAACACAAATATGTACATGTAATAGCAACATAAGACAATTTTTGAAAGATTTAAATAGAACAGCATGCAGTTCTCAGAGGGAGACGTGTTTGGACATAATGGAGATACCGCATTTGGTTTTGGCGCAGAGTGGCGCCACCTATAGGTAGAGCGAAGGCATGACGAGCTAACAGCGTTTCACATCCCTCGTCGATCCTGAGTCAGACAACGGAGCAAAGCGGCCAGCATATCTTGACTTGATATTTCAAAGATCTCCCATTTCAAAGCATTATTGAGCAAAAGCTGAACTATTTAACACATTATGATGACCACTTAATAATAGTTTCATACAGGCTGAAACACTGTGAGAAGCACACATTTAATATAAATGTACAACTTTGCTGCGGTCTCCGAGGCTCGCTCCTCCACCCTGTTGCTTTTGGACGCATATTGGGCATATCGCAACCTCGCTCAAATCTTTGTGTGTCTTGTCCTTGTTGGTCAGGAATGAAATTGAGGAGAAAATGAAGATAACACAGATGTACATTTTATCCACAACCCATGCGTTTTCATTTAACTATCAGCGGGAAATTGCCAGCTCTACGCAAAATCGTTGTGTATGAAACATGGTTAATCTATATGAATCAATACGCCTCACTGTGTGAATATGGCTTGTGTTCGGACATGGGGGTGAGTTGTAACTACGCAGACTCAGGACTAAGAAGCTGGGAGGGTGAACTCCTTGTGGAATAATTTGCACGTTTGTGTTCAGACATATCTGATTAATGTGCGGTTAAGACCATGAGTCCAGTACTTGTCCGAAAGGGGCTAGACACACTAAAGGTAAGGGGAAAATATAAAAAGCATAATATGACCTCTTTAAAAAAAAGCCTTTATTGCATGGCTGGTCCAAAGAGAACAAAATAAATACATTTTGGCCATGCTCTGGTGTTTTACCAGGGAGTAGAGTTACACATTACACCACCAACTAAATGATGTCACCTGTTTGCTTGCTTTCCCCCCATTAAACCACCAGTGTCACTGTTACCATCGGTTTAACACGGACACCAACCCAGAGTCAACAAGACAGGGATACTGGAAAATGTACGCAGTCGTTGCATTGACCATATGCACACAACGGACATTTTGCTCTTATGTCGTGTTCAGGTTGGGTTCCTTTCCACCCTGTTCCAAGGTGGGAACGGGACATTTTTGCTCTCATGCCCACTGCCCAGGTTGGGTTCCTTTCCACCCCGTTCCAAGGCTTGAGACATGAGACCAAAATGTCCGCCCCTGTGTGAACGTGGTCAATAATGTAAAGCAGTGCCGGCACTAAGAAAGCGCCATAGAAACACAGCTATTCATTCATTCATACTAGAAAAACGCAGCGTTTTCTCAACCAAAAGGACGTGTGATCCTCATCAGATGCTTTACATTCTCATTAACGACCGTCACCAAACACTGAGCGGTTACAGCTGTTGCCTTTCAAAGCGACAGTGAGTCACAGCGGCAGCTCCTAGTGAATGGGAGTTTGAAAACAGTGGTTCTGGAGATAGCAGATTGTGTGGGGGGCGGTGTAAAACGATATCATACGGCCCTCATGTCATTGTCAACGCTCTCCAATACAGTGCTTTCTGTGGGGAATGTGGGGCCTCCTGCCTCCCAGCTCCATATAGGGAGAACGGGCCTCTCTTATACTCCGTACGGAGTATCCGCAGCGCCGGTTTGCCGAAAACAAAACACATGAAAGGCCTTCACGACCGCACGAAATTAAACACGACCGGCCGACATTTAGTCTGGTTAGTCACCGACCGGCATCTAGTTAGTCACCGGCTTAACGATTAGTTGAATGTAATAGCAGCCTTGATGTTAACAGTCTGTCTCTCTTGTTGTTCTACAACTCCTTCTCCCATGGCGATCTCCATTGTTAAAAAAGCAGGCATTTCCCAACAAAATACAGCCAGCTGTTCGGGCTTAGACTTCTATTTGTCCTCATCTTGACTAAACCCCCGGGTTCAACTCTCTGTTGGTCAGATATCTCTCCCTCCGTCTCCCTCCCTCCCTTCCTCACTCTCGTCCCACTCTTTGCTACAAAGTCCACAAACTCCTGACTGACCAGCGCTGGGGTTCATGAAGACGACAGAGAGAGTAGCTTCAGAGGGGGAAACACAAACACCAGGGGAACACAAAGAAGCTAGCAAAGTATTCATTACACAATGGTTTTAAACGTCCTATAACATATATATATATATATATCTCTGTATGATTACATGTACAATAATGCTGTTTATACCGTATATATATATATATATTAGGGATGTTCGATATTGGCTTTTTTACCGATACCGATATACCGATATTGTCCAACTCTCAATTTCCGATACCGATATCAACCGATATCAACCGATACCGATATATGCAGGGTTTCCCCCCCAAAAAACGGAATAATTTCAGGTAATTAACATTACATATCTCTTGTTGTGGAATTAACACAACATTATGCATACTTTTGACAATAAATAAAATCTAAATTTGTTCTTACTTGCTTGCCTGGGTAAATAAAGGTTAAATAAATGTAAAAAAAGAAAGAAAATAATTTCTTTTTTTTAAACCGATACCGATATTTTCCGATATCACATTTTAATGCCGATATCGGCAGATAATATCGGTAGGCCGATAATATCGGACATCCCTAATATATATATATATATTCTTACCATTATATATATATCTGTCTGTACATACCTGCACATAATCCTTTTTACATATCTGTAGATACCATATCTATATCTGTACATATCCCTTACCCACTCTTACTAGTTACGCTGCTGGCCAGTATGACTTACTACCATAGTGTCTTTATACCTGTATCACTGTACATATTAATACTACAACTCTGTACATCCATCTGATTAGCGCTATAATCTAGTACTAATTTATATATTGTATACCCAGTTTAATCCACTGTACATTGTATATTACTATTGCACTTTAGTGTTACATAGACAGTATAGCACAGTTTAGTATAATATTGCAGTTTAGCGTGTCAGGATGACGTAGCATAGGATTGTAGTGTAGGCCAGTATGAGTATAGTAATATAGTATATAGCAGCGTAACAGAATAATAATATATTAAAATATTGTATAATACTGTACCAATATGGTGTAGAATAAATAGTATGATTTAGTTATATTATAATAAAATAGAAATTAGATAGTATATAGAAGTATAATACATTATATAAGTGTGTGTGTGTGTGTGTGTGTGTGTGTGTGTGTGTGTGTGTGTGTGTGTGTGTGTGTGTGTGTGTGTGTGTGTGTGTGTGTGTGTGTGTGTGTGTGTGTGTGTGTAAATGAATGAACCTAAATATGTAGTTTGACTGATAGATAGACAAAATGGGTTTATTTATGTTGATCTAATTTGGTTGTGAGTTGATGTTTAAATTTTTTTGCAAAATGGGTATATTCTGTTTGGTTTTACACAATATGTCTATCGGTGTGTTGTGTGTGTGTAGGGGCAGGTATATATAAGATTTTTTCTTCTTCCTGTTCCTTTCGGCCATGGTATTTTTGGTGAATTATATGAATATGTACTGTTGGACTGTGGTAATTCCATGTACGAATAAATAAATGATGATGATGATGATGATGATGATGATGATGATGATGACATTTGAACTCTGGTTGGATGCCAAACCTCGTTTGCGTTGCCCTGTAATGTAAATAAATGTGAATCTAATCTAATCAAATCTACAGGTCTATCTTAACAGAACCCCTAGCTCCAGGGATCCAGAGAGGCTGGATCTCATTAGACAGACCCAATAGGAGGAGGTGGCAAGGGGAAGGACGACAATGGGTTAATTTGAAGAGGGGAACGCGGGTCACAGATCAGACCAGCTGTGTTTGAGAAGGACCCAGCGGGTGGAGAGAGCCTGGCCAGGCCCGGTCGGGGAAACGCCAACCCGATCCCCCTAATTACACAGCATCTATAGAACACAGTGTCCCCCGGGAGCGTGACCCCCACCACCAGCACCAGCACCACCCCCACCCCCACCAGCACCACCAGCAGCAGCACCAGCAGCAGCGACGTGGCCCCCCACTAGTCCCCATGAAGAACAGGGTAATTTCTCTGGTCTTAATCCCCTCTTCCTCCTCCAGCGCCCGAATTGAGCTGAAAAGACTCTCTGTGTTTCCTCATGTTAGATGACATGGAGGCACGTCCCCATTCAGCGCCAAACACAAAGCGCCAAAAGAGAGGGGACGGTTTTTAATTAGCCCCGCTCCTGCACTCTCTCTCTCCGCATGTACAGGAGAACACATGCTGGCGTGCGCGCAACACTCTTTCTTTCTCTCTCTCTCTCTCTCTCTCTCAATCTCTCTTCCCCCCCCCCTCTTTCTCTCTATCTCTGTGTTCTCTCTCCCTCTCTCATTCTCTCTTTCCCCCCTCTTTCTCTCTCTCACGCTCTTATTCTCTCTCTCATTCTCTCTGTCTCTCTCCCTCCCTCTCTCTCATTAAAATGTCTCATTCTCTCTCTCTCCCTCTTCCTCTCTCCCTCTCACATTATCTCTTTCCCCCCTCTTTCTCATGCTCTCATTCGCTCTCTCCCTCTCTCATTCTCTCTTTCCTTCCCTCTTTCTCTCTCTCGCTCTCTCTCTCTCTCTCTCTCTCTCTCTCTCTCTCTCATTCTCTCTATCCCTCTTTATTTCTCCCCCCCCCCCCCCCCACATACATTGAAATGCTTCGTTTGAATCCACAAATTGAATTACACAACAACATCTATAAGATTAAAATAGTTCAGATGGTTTACGTACATTTAAGGATAAAAAGAGCATATAGTCTCCACCGCATGGCCTGGATGCTTATAAAGCGTCACACACACACACACACACACACACACACACGCACACACACACACACTGCGCACACACAGACACACACACACACACACACGCACACACCCCCCCCCCCCCACACACACACAAAAACAAACACACACACTGCCTGCAGCGTTTGGTTGTCTTCCTTTTCATATCGTTGTAATACATGTCATGAGGTAACTGCCGCTATTTGAGTGAGTGAGAGGCAGCCGAGACGTGTTGATCCCATTCACACATTCCTTCTGGGAGCGGAACGTCCCGGACTGCAGGAGGAACACATGATTACTGATACACCCTTTAATCCACCCGCCTGCCAACACACACACACACACACACACACACCCGCCCACACACACACACGCACGCACACGCACGCACGCACACACACACACACACACACACACACACACACACACACACACACTTGCCCACACACACACACACACACACGCACGCACGCACGCACGCACACGCACGCACGCACGCACGCACACACACACACACACACACACACACACACACACACACACACACACACACACACCCGCCCCCACACACACACACACACACACACACCCGCCCACACACACACACGTAATGTTTGGCTACTTAAAATCATTGAGCTCACAGAGAGAGAGAGAGAAAGAAGGGTTTTGGGCTCAGCCCCTCCCATTCCTCACTATTGGAAAAACGAAACTTATCTTTTGATTGATTGATTGATTGAAAATTGTATTAACAGATTGCAGAATGGGTACAATACAGTACAGCTCAATACACACAATTGTTAAGGGGATGCAGACCAGAGAAATACTTTCGTCTTGTTTACAAATCAGGGTCCCCCATTTCTTCGCTGTCAGCGGCTCCAGGATTAGCCGTTTTGGGACCAGCGTGGTTGACATTAGCAGGTAATATTAGTCATCGAACTGTCAGCTCGGTATCTATTTTAGTCGCAAATGCGAGTGAAACGCTTGCACTGTCTGACGAGTCCTAGCCCCTTTTGTGACTGTGATGCACCGAGTGAATACACAGTCCCTCTCTCTCTTTTTGTATCACAAACAGTACTGTATTTGTAAATCTGGTATGTCATAAATGTATAGATGTAGCAGTACTGTCTATCTGTATGTCATGTATGTCATATATATGTTATGATGAATTGAAAATGGGGGACCCTGATGTAAACAAGACGAAAGTCTTTCTCTGGTCTGCATCCCCTTAACAATTGTGTGTATTGAGCTGTACTGTATTGTACCCATTCTGCAATCTGTTAATACAATTTTCAATCAATCAATCAATCAATCAATCAATCAATCAATCAATCAATCAATCAATCAATCAATCAATCAATCAATCAATCCCTTGTCCAACCATGTAAAATTCCTACAATTAAGTCTCGCTTTTCTCTATCAAAACGCTTCTCGTACAAGTATCGCAGAGAAATTTCAAATTGTATACTCACAGTTGCACGAGGGTTTCGGACAGACAAACGCTAGGGTTTGAAAGCTCGGCGTTGCTAATAAACATTTTAAATAATTTTTATAAACTGGTCAACACAGATTTCTGGCTTCGGGTGCCTGATGCGTGATCACAGCGCAGGCGCATCAGGCAGCTAAAGCCGTTTTGAGCAGTGTTGACCAGTTTATAAACATGATTTAAAATGTGGGACTCAAAGACACTTCGACACAGGAGCGGTAATTGAACCGAGAACCTTCCGCTCTACCTCCTGAGCCACTGTCGCTGACACTTTTATCCAAAGCGACTTACTGTACAAATGTCCCTGTCCTTTTCTGAGTGCTGCCTGCCGTACATCCTTGGATGTTGTTTTTTGAAGTTATTTGGTTTAGCACCACGGTAAGAGTTTCTTTCTGGCAAGGCGTGTCAACTCCTATCACTATACTTGTTGACAATCTTTACAGGATCTTGGACTTGGATAACACTCAATAAGTCACTACGAGTCAGGAGATCTGATCTATCTGTCTTGACAACTCATTGCATCCAGTGGCGAGTGGGTGTATTCTAAAGATGTACTGGGTCAATGGGAAGTAATCAGCTTCTGCTCCACAAGTTGCTCCAGCAACCTGTGTCGCTCTGAAAAGCACAAAATAAAAATAAAAACTTCTTACCGTCTTTTACTATTATGTACCTTACTACTATGCTACTGTATACTACTACCTATCATGCTAAATTATGTCTCTATACTACTATAGTGTAACACTCAAGTTCGACACTATTTGACAAACAATGCCACAATGCCATTTACCCCTCCTGCTGACTTGTTGTTCAAAATGTGTAAGTCGCTTTGGATAAAAGTGTCAGCGACAGTGGCTCAGGAGGTAGAGCGGTTGTCTGGTAATCGTAAGCTTCCCGGTTCAATTCCCGCTCCTCCCGGGCAGCGTGTCGAAGGGTCCTTGAGGCAAGACACTTATAACCCCTAACTAACCCCTAACCCCTAATTGCTCCCAATGAGCAGGTTGGCACCTTGCATGGTTGCCTCCGCCGTCGGTGTGTGAGTGGGTGAATGTGAGGAACAAAATTGTAAAGCGCTTTGGATAAAAGTGCTATAATATAAATGCACCATTTACCATTTATAATTTTAGCTAAAAGACTAAATGAAAATGAAAATGAAAATGAAAATGAAAAGAAATGCAATTACAACAAGGATGTACGGTAGCACTCACCAACTCTGGGACAAAGGACAGCGCCTCAGTTTCACCAATTTATAGGCCTACACACGTAGTTTGGCTTCTCAAAATACCAACTACTAAATCAGCCAAGGCTCCTGTGGAAGTTCCTCTCAAGGCCTTCTGTTGACACCTCCCCCTCCCCCCTGTATCCTCCTTCTCCTCCCCCTCCCCCCTGTATCCTCCTTCTCCTCCCCTTCCCCCTGTATCCTCCTTCTCCTCCCCCTCCCCCCTGTATCCTCCTTCTCCTCCCCCTCCCCCTGTATCCTCCTTCTCCTCCCCCTCCCCCCTGTATCCTCCTTCTCCTCCCCCTCCCCCTGTATCCTCCTTCTCCTCCCCCTCCCCCATGTATCCTCCTTCTCCTCCCCCTCCCCCTGTATCCTCCTTCTCCTCCCCCTCCCCCTGTATCCTCCTTCTCCTCCCCCTCCCCCCTGTATCCTCCTTCTCCTCCCCCTCCCCCATGTATCCTCCTTCTCCTCCCCCTCCCCCCTGTATCCTCCTTCTCCTCGCCCTCCCCCCTGTATCCTCCTTCTCCTCCCCCTCCCCCATGTATCCTCCTTCTCCTCCCCCTCCCCCCTGTATCCTCCTTCTCCTCCCCCTCCCCCATGTATCCTCCTTCTCCTCCCCCTCCCCCCTGTATCCTCCTTCTCCTCCCCCTCCCCCCTGTATCCTCCTTCTCCTCCCCCTCCCCATGTATCCTCCTTCTCCTCCCCCTCCCCCCTGTATCCTCCTTCTCCTCCCCCTCCCCCATGTATCCTCCTTCTCCTCCCCCTCCCCCCTGTATCCTCCTTCTCCTCCCCCTCCCCCCTGTATCCTCCTTCTCCTCCCCCTCCCCCCTGTATCCTCCTCTTCCTCCCCCTCTCACCTGGTCACGCGTCCCGGGCGCTTGATCCTCTTTCCTCTACTGAACTCCTGACCTAAATTGTATTTGATTAGCCAAGTTTTAACAATAAATTTGTATCGACCATGAAGATTCGACCACGTGCTCGATTCACCTCTCCGGTTCCACCACGCTTCCAAAAGTGGCCTGGTTTCAGGGCGCTGGCACACGAGGACGCGAGGAGGGATTTGTCTCTCGTGACTGAACTCCCTCCTCCTAACCTTAACCCTCGCTAACCCCCGACCTTTACCTAATCCTGATCCTTATCCTTGCCCTTAAAATAACCTTCACGCACGTGTGGTCGGCCGGTTTTCACGGCTGCTCGCTTTCCAGGTTCTCCAGGATGTTTGGGCTCCGCAGATGCCCTGTAGTAAGAGCACGGGAGACACACGTGCACACACACACACACACACACACACACACACACACACACACACACACACACACACACACACACACACACACACACACACAAGGGCGTAGATTTGGTTTCAACCTTTAAGCAGGGTCCTCCCCCAGGGGATTTTGACAGCCACACACTTAATTTACTTTACTTGTATGGGATTGGTGGAAGATGAATATCATTTAGTTTTTCACTGCCCCTTGTACACCAATTTGAGGAGGGCTTTATTTGAGAAAATTCTATTTCTAAATCCGGATTTATTTTGGCAGTCTGAGAGTTGTATGTTGAGTTTTTTTTTTGTGGAGGAGATTTTCAGTGTTGCAGGATTTTTGGAGAAAGCATGGCACTTGAGACAAAACACATTATATCCTATATAATTTTATATGAATTCCTCTTGTTTCTTTGTTTACATACATTGTTTACAGCTTGTTATATTATGTTTTATTTTGTTTTCTTTTTTTGTGGCCATCTTGGTCTATATACTTATTGTCAAGTATACTATATATACTAGGGGTGGACGGTATAAACGGTATACGGTATAAACGGTATGAATTTGCTCTACGGTATGGATTTTGCCTATACCGTGTAACCGGTAGTGCAGCTCTAAAATAGCAATGACGTCATGTAACCACAGCGCGACTATTTCACTCGCAGTTGCCCCTAAAAATAGATAGAATTAGTCATAGATAATAGATATGTGCGAACTGGAAAAAGTTATTTAGGAGGCTTCGCGCAGTGCCAGCCCCTCCCGCACGCATGTAAACACGGGTCTACTAGTAGTGACGGGACGTCTCCCTGAGCTAACGTTAGCTTAGCTACCGTTACAAAATGACCCAGTCAACTATTCACTTTTAGTTTAATACATGATGAGGCATTGTCTAACCGAACGGTATCTAGTCGGCCAGCTACCGATAGCTCCTGACATCAACAAACGCTCCATCAAGTCTAGTAGAGAGTAGACGTGTATGATAGCTCCGTTAGCCGTTAGCTCACGTTAACGCAAGTTGGTTCACCGTTCAAAACGAAATGTCCCATTGAACTAAATAATTCACTGAGGCGTTGTATTAACGTTATATATCCGGCTAGCAGTAGCTACAGATAGCTCCTGATATCAATGTCTTATAACACTGATTCGATGCGTATTCGAGCTGAGGGCTTGCTGAGCACAGTTAAGTAACGTTATGCCAATAGGGTCCAGGTGCAGCGCCGGAGAATCCTGGCCGTAGCTCTGCTCGAGGCTACTCGAGTATAGGTCCAGATGCAGCTCTGGAGAATCCTGGCCGTAGCTGGAGGCTACTAGAGTACACACAGACAGTGGAGCTTGTTGCGTGGTGGCGATGTCTCGCAGATAATACAAGTACAAGTCTAATTATATAATATATATATTTTATAAAAAAAAAAAAAAAAAATTATATAAAATAAAATATTTTTTTTTTATCAAAAACGATGATACCGTGATATATACCGTTACCGTCTATGCTTCAGATTATACCGTGATATAAATTTTAGACCATACCGTCCACCCCTAATATATACTTATTGTTTATGTGTCTTGTAAGCCCATTATGGGCTGGGCATACATCTGTATGTAAGACACAAAAATAAAAAAACATCAACCAATCAATTAATGTATGCACCAATTTGTGCCCTTTCTGCATCAATATATGGTGGAAATGTCTTTATTCGTGTAAAGGAAAAGACAACAGTCAGGTACCTGCTGACACAAACATAATGGAATATAATGCAGTAAGGCTCTCAGGCATTCTGTATTGCTTTAAAATTATTGTTGGTTAATATATAGTTACAGGTAAGAAGGATATAAATGTTTTGACCCCCTTGTCTTTGACCTCTTTTGGGGGAGGGGGTTGTCTTTCATATTAGCTATAATTTTGAGGGTGACAAATTAATCTCTTCTCAATATTAAGGGGGATATGTCCCGTGCAAACCCCCCCCCCCCCCCCCCAAACTACGCCTATGCTATGCACACACACACAAACACACACACACATGCACGCACGCACGCACGCACGCACGCACGCACGCACGCACGCACGCACGCACGCACGCACGCACACACACACACACACACACACACACACACACACACACACACACACACACACACACACACACACACACACACACACACACACACACACACACACACACACACACACACACACACACACACACACACACACACACACACACACACACACACACACACACACACACACACACACACACACACGCACACATACTGGAGCTGGAGCAGATCAAAGGTCAGTGGTGCTTTTCAGCCAATGAGGGATTAGAACTTCCATGTCGACCTTGAACTTGACAGGAAATAACTCCCAGCTCTACACAGGTCCTCAAGGCCAGACTTACTCTGTTCCAGAACAGTTCACAAAAGGTTCACAGAATTTTTAAACAAAATTCATGTGTTCATAGTAATAACCATAAGGTTTTCGGTGGGGGGGGGGCAGTAAAATATTTACTTTAATATATGAACAGGAATGGATTTAAACGCAATAGTGCGACATATTAGGGGAGCAGAGTTGTGTGTGGGAAGCGCTGTGTGTGGGAATCAAATTTCATACTAAAGGTATTTTTTACAGACAAATCTGTTTTAAAAAGGAACACGCCAACATTATGGGAGATGCGCTTACCATCTTCTCCAGAGTCAGACAGGAAGATAGATAACAATTTCCTCTCTGTGCGTTTAGTAAAAGCTGGCTGCAAGCTAGCTTAGCTTAGCACAAATGAGAAGGAAGGAGATACGGACCATTAGCCTAGCTTAAAACTGGTGTTTTTTGGCCTAGGGCCTAGGCTATCTGGTATTTTTAAACCTGGACTCTATTTTATCATTGATGTCTAAATGACTAATAGGGACAAACATTTTAATCGATTTTTTTTTCTTGAAAACTAGAAATGCCAAGGAAATCATTCAAATAACCTTTGTTTTTATTTGACACAAAAAAATGATCAAACCAAGATGAATTTCCCTATTGGGATTGAAGTGCAAACCTAACTTTCACCAATCTTCATTTAAAAAAAATTATATATAAGGTTACTCTTGATCAAACAAAGATGAATGTCCCTATTTGGGATGAATAGTGCAATAACTTGCTTTTTCACCAAACTTCACTTAAAACAAATAAAAGGTGCCTCTTGATCATCAAACAAGAATGAATTTCCCTATTGGGATTAATAAAGTGCAAATCTAATAAAAAAATCATTTTTTTTTTTTAAATCGATTTGAATTTTTCAAAATCGTCCTAAATCATTCATTCGAATTAATTGATAAAATCGATTAATCGCCCAGCCCCTCATTTGAATCTAATCTAATCTGATGATTCCATCTGTTTTTCCCACGGCCTACGGACTGCCACCGTGGGCTATAAGTGGCAAATTGTGGCCGCTCGCTCTCGGACGTTCCATGAGGGTAATTTAGTTGAATGCACGCGCAGATCATTGTACGTGCTTCCAGCGACCTTCAGGCAGGCTCATTGCTAACATAGTGTGGAGAGACTGAGCCAGACTAAGCGACGCCTTTCTCTGCATTTCACTAAATCATCCTCGAAGGGCATTATCCTGCTTTCAATCGCGACATATCAACAACTGCCCCCAGCTGTTAAAAGGCACTCTGGTGCGCACATCGTGATGTGCACGGATCCGCTTCACTTCAATTCAGCACGGACAATTACCCTTCCTCAACTGTTATTTGTGTGCATCAGTGGTTGGTGAGAATCTACTCACGTTTATTCAACTGTAGAGCAAGTTTATTTCTTTATGTAAACCTTTGTGTATTTCCCAGTTTCTGGTTTGTAAAACGAATTGAGCCAAGGTGCACGGACTTGTATCGCGAGTGAACGGTCGTTTAAGTTACAACTAGCTTCGTCTGTGGTTCATGCAGCTGTGGTCCCGTGAACAAAGCCTTTTAATATGCATTTCTCTCTCTCATAAGGCAGGGGATTTAGAGTTTTAAGTGGCAGTAAAAAAAAAAAGGAGAAATCGTCACCTGACGCCTTCAGTGTCAGCGCGTTCTCTGCGACATCTGGTCCTTTAGGGTTTAGCAATTTGGCTTTTAAAAGTTGGAACATAAATCTTTTGGTGAAACTAAATGTCCCCATTAACACCACATGCAGTATCAAGTACAAATGTAACTGGTAAACGGTAAAGGAAGAGGCCGTTAATTTCTGCCATAGGCGGGAAAAGAAATGCACCAGGGCTCGCCATGATGACGTGAGCGAGCGAGAAGTCTATACCACCGGTACTAAACGGGAGTCGTCTTATAATTGCGCTCTAGGGATTGGAGGTGTCCCCGTAAACTTTAAAGTGTCCCCGTGAAGACACTGCTACTGTGGAGCAATATTTACCACATTTCCCGGAAAGCTAGTGCGTCACATTTGGTATCGTGGCTTCCTCGCAATCTCACGATTCATGTGACATCAATAACTTCGCGCTAGCTTAAAAACCCAGCCCGGTACGGCCTCCGAAAGACAGTGATGGCGCAGGGTCGGGGATGATATATGGGCTGCTAGCATTAGCGAGTAAGTGTAACGTTAACCAAACAACTTTCACATTCCACGACTGGCCTGCGCCAACACATTAACGTTAGTCGCGCCATGGGTCTGGACGGTTTCATGCTGCGTGTTATCTCTCGCTTCCTGTCGGGCTTCTTCTTGCTTGACCCCAGTTTGACCTGTGGAATTCCACGGATTTCCTGGCGGTTGGGGGGGGGGGGTACCCCGTGGTTTCCTGTATCCGAAATGGCTGCTGCCTGAGAAGCAGTCATGTCACCGGGCGGAAGAGAGAGGGTCTGAGCAGCTGACCGGCTGAGTGACGGTACTGATTGGACTGTACTGATTTATGACCCAGCTGCTCGGGAACTCCAGTCTCTTCCAATTCCATTCAACGAGTGGCACGTCGATCAAGCGTCGAGCTTGACGAGCTTTACATTTACATTTAGTCGTTTAGCGGACGCTTTTATCCAAAGCGATTTACAAGTTCTGTACGACAAGTCAGCAGGGAGGGTACAACTCTTTCAGTTGAGTGACAATGTTCATCAAAAACAGTGCTGAACCTTGGGTGCTGCAGTGTTGAGAGCATAGTAGTAGAGACATATTAGTATAGTAGGAAGGTATAAGTAAGAAGGTTAGGGTTAGGGATTGGGCTCCTAACTGGTGGGAAGTTTTGACAGCGATGTTGCCGAAACAAAGTACAATACGGTTCATCGATGCTCTGCTGAGGGGGAACTTGTGATCCCACGTCATGATCTAAAATAACGTTTTTTGAATGGATTCCATTATTCTGAAATATCACCGGTCTTCCTGAAGAGAGCAGCAAAAACATTTTGAAGATTCTATCCAAAATCAATTATAATTCAGGTC